>NC_056742.1:243671402-243691402 GCF_019279795.1 Protopterus annectens
CTGAAGGATAGATTTAAGGGATTGTCAAGGTGAAGATGGGGGGAGCTTGAATAGGCAAATGGTCATTCTGACTTTTTTTTTGGATTGTCCTTAACTCTAGGAGACTCTCCCTTTATATTTTTGAGCCTCCCTGACATTGCTTTATAAAATTGTTTGAAGTTTGCAAAATATGATTATTTTACTTTTTGAAAATAGTTCTAAATTAGAATATTTACTGAATTTTGATTCAGGGAGTTGCTCGAATCTTTCAAATCTCCTTTTTCTAGAACACAATCTGAAGAAATAATTTCTTCAGAATCTTCAGCTTGGGGACAATTTCTGAAGAAAATAGTCCCCTTCCAGTCACTGCTTTTCTGCTATTCTGAGTGGGAATCAATCTCAGAAAGAGAGGAAATTCTTTTTTTCTTTTTCTATTCGTAGTCAGTGAAGAAACACACTTTAAAACACGGTCAGTGGTGCAACAGGCAGCACACTTGCCTTTAGTGCAGCAGGCTGTGGGTTCTATTTCCACAATAGGTAGACTGACTGTTGACGCTGCAATACAGCATAAGGATGTGCTGCACTCCTGCGTGTGTTGCCCTTCAGAAGAGATGCTGATGTTAAACCAAGGTCCCATCTGTTTGAGTTGGTGGTAACTCAGGTGGATGGTTAAAGATCCCACAGTAACTACTGAAAAGAGTAGGGAAAGTTCCTGATGCCGTGGATATATTTCTTCTACAGTACAAATACCACCTCATGTCTCCCCTGAAAAGAGGTCACCAGGATAGTAGGACTAACCCGATCAGCAAAAGATACATACATAAATAAATAAATAAATAAATAAATAAATAAATCATTAAAGGCTAAAATCAATCCCTTAGCAAAACCCAGCAAGTCTTCCACATCTATAGTGACAAAAACAGAAGACACATTCTTAACTTTCTGCATTCTTTTCATGGGAGGCCCCCTGGAAGAAGTCCAATCCATGGCAGGGTTACTAGCTGGGCTACGCAGTAAGACTTCATATACTCCTTCCTCCAAGACTGACAAGAGTGGTTTTCCCTTGCCCAGTGAGGACAACTCTACAACTGCATAAGACACATCTAACTCTCAATCATTAATGGCTTCCCAAGGAGCTACACTACATAGAAAGTAGAGTTGTGTACACTTACCATAAATGTAGATGTTTCAAGTGTATTCACTGTTGCAGTCATCACCTGTGGGTTATCTCTGCTGTGGTAGCCCTTGGCCGGCTCAAATACCAGAGTCAATGTTTTTCTGCATCAGCTGCTGTCGCTTGCTGACTGATGTTAGGGCGTCAGTGCTATAAAGCAAGGCAGCCGATGCCATGACATCAGTTTTTCTTGCCCTAACCAGTCAGAAGCCCAAGTAATATGGTAAAGAGGTCCTGGTGGCTAAAAGCCACCTAGAGAAGCTTATGTCTCCCTAAAGAAAGAAGATACAAGGGGGAAGGAGGGAGGGAAACCAGGAATGCAACACTGAATACAGTTGAACATCTACATTTATGGTAAGTGTACACAAATGTACTTTGTTCTTCGTGTTTCACTGTTGCAGTCGTCACCTGTGGGAGGATTCCCAAAGCTGAGGAGAGGGGTGGTAGGATTAAGTAAGAGACCTAGGCCTGGGTCAGCAAGTCCTGCAGAACTGCAGAGGCAAACCTTGCCCTAGCCTTAGAAAATAGAGGTAGGTGGTAATGCTTGGTAAAGGTATGGACAGAAGTCCGGGTGGCAGCTTCCAGGATGTCCCTTGGTGGAAAAGTACAGTTTTGTACCTACCATAAATGTAGATGTTCGAGGATCCACATTGCTGCAGTCCTAACTATTGGGTAGTCCGCTGTCCAGTCGGCCCGAATACCAAAGTATATGGCTGACGTCAGTCAGGGCGCATTAGACTGACGTCAGTACGTCAGGGTACTAATGCGCATGACCGACGTCATATCCTCAGTCTTTTCTTGCCCCAGATGTCAGAAGACCCTAAAAAGACAAGGCCTAATATACCTACACCAAAAATATGTATAATATATACAAAATCATCAGCATATAACCTCACCTACACAACCACCCCTAAACACAGAGGGAAGGAGGGAGGGTAAATTGGACTGCAGCAATGTGGATCCTCGAACATCTACATTTATGGTAGGTACAAAACTGTACTATGTTCTTCGTTCCACATTGCTGCAGTCCTAACTATTGGGTAGAATCCCAAAGCAGAGGTAAGGGAGGCTGGCAAATCATAAAGAAGCAGGAGCTGACAACATGCCTTGCAAAATAGCTGTGGCAAAACCAGCCCTAGACTTAGAGTAGAGAGGAAGGTGATAATGCTTAGAGAAAGTATGCACTGAACTCCAAGTAGCTGCCTCCAAAATATCCTTAGTTGCCACCCCCTTAGAAATGCTGTTGAAGTGGCAGTAGCCCTAGTGGAATGAGGCCTAATCCCAGCTGGAATCTCCTTGCCATGATGGGAATAACAAAATGCAATGCAAAACCCAATCCACCTAGAAATAGTTTGTTTTGACACAGGCTTGCCCTGCGAACTCAAAGCAAAAGAAACAAACAACTGCTGAGACTGCCTAAAATCCTTAGTCCTGCTCAAATAATAACGCAATTGCCTGTGCACATCTAAAGTGTGCAAAATCTTTTCCCCTTTATTTTGGGGATCTGCATAAAAAGTAGGCAAATGAATAGTTTGGTTTAAAGCCACACTAGAAACCACCTTAGGCATAAAAGAAGGATTAGTGCGTAATGATACCCTATCCTTATGAAAAATCAAAAAGGCTCAACCGCCATAAGGGCCTGTAACTCAGAAACCCTTCTTGCAGAAGTAATAGCCAACAAAAAAACAGTCTTCCATGACAAGTATTTCAGTTCAGCAGTAGCTGCAGGCTCAAAAGGTTGTAGAGTAAGTTTCTCCAACACAAAATTGAGATCCCAAGCAGGAGTAGGAGCTCACGGGGGTCTTATATTCTTTGCCCTCTAAGAAATTGCTTGAACAAAGGATGTGAAAACAATGGTGGGTCACAATCATAGTGAGCTGAAATTGCTGCAGCATGAATCTTAATGGAAGAGAAAGACAAACCTTTGTCCAATAACTCAGTAAGATATTGAAGAGCCACACTCAAATTTGGCTCTGAAATCTCCAAATTCTTTGCTGCAGTCCAAAATAAAAATCTCTTCCATTTTTCTGCGTACACTTTCCTTGTACTAGGTCTTCTGGCTTCCATAATCACATTTAAAACTTGTTGAGGAAGTTGAGACCTGCTGTCTTTCAAAACAGAATATGCCAGGCTGTTAGATGAAGAGAGTGAAGCTTGACATTGAGCAGACGACCGTCCTTCTGAGACAACAGATGTGGAATCAAGGGTAAAGGCCATGGAGGCTTCTTTACCAGGCTCCTCAGTAATGGGTACCAGTGCTGCCGAGGCCAATCTGGAGCTATTAAAATCATCCTTGGCTTGTCTTGTCTGACCTTTAGAAGCAGCTTTGGAAGAAGAGGCAGAGGTGGAAACGCATACACATGAAGATTTTTCCAACGGAAAGAAAGAGCATCCACTTTCCAAGCTGTGTGATGAAACCTCTTTGTGCAAAACTTTGGCAGCTGGTGGTTCAGTGGAGAAGCGAACAGATCTATGTCTGGAGTTCCCCAGGACACTGTCAACTTTTGAAATACATGAAGATCCAGTTTCCACTCGTGGGGATCCATGATTTGTCTGCTTAACACATCTGCTAAGGAGTTCTGTGCTCCGGCAGAAACCTTGCCTGAAGAGTTAGTTGCAAGCTGAGCGCAGTCTCCCATAAAATCATTGCTTGCCTGCACAATGGGTAAGAATGTGTTCCCCCTTGTTTGTTGATGTACCACATGACAGTTGTGTTGTCTGTTAGAATCAACACCTGCCCTGGAAGAAGTAACTCCTTGAAAGCCATTAATGCAAACTGGACTGCTAACATCTCCTTCATGTTGATATGTAGATGCTGTAGTCTGGCAGGCCACTTGTCTTGTATCCACTTTCCATGTAGATGAGCTCCCCAAGCAATGTCCGAGGCATCTGTCGTTAAAATCTGACTCGCCTCTGGCCGGGTCACAGAGAGTCCCTTGTTTAGGTGACATTCCTGAGCCCACCACAAAAATTCTTTTTGAAGGCAAGGTATTATTTGAATGACAGTGTCCAAATCCTGGCAGTGCTGTGTCCATACATTTTGAGATACCATTGTAGCTTCCTCATATGCAGTTTGGCATTGGGAAGCACCAGAATACAAGATGCCATGAACCCTAATGCTTGAAGGACTGTCCTTGCAGTCAGCACGGACTGATGAGATAGTTGATGGAAGTAAAGTGATAGACTCTTTTGTTTGTCCGGGGTTAAAAGGCCATCTGGGCTGCTGTATTCAGTCTCACACCCAGAAAGCACATGTCTTGAGAGGGTACTAGACTGGACTTTATTTCGTTCACAGAATACCCTAGGCATCTTAGCACTGCTATAACATATTCCAGATGCTGTAGAAGGTCTTCCTTTTCTTGAGCCAGAATCAGGCAGTCGTCCAAGTAAGGATAGATTTGAATTCCTTGTAGCCTGAAGTAAGCTATCACTGGAGCCAGAACCTTTGTGAATACTCTGGGTGCAGTAGATAAGCCAAAGGGCAATGCAGAGAACTGATAATGAGAATTTCCAGCTCGAAAACGCAGATACTTCCTGCAACTTAGTCTTATAGGCACATGAAGGTAAGCTTCCTTGAGATCTAAAGTTACCATCCAGTGATCTTTGCCCAGCAGAGGTAAAAGCTGTTGTAACGTCAACATCTTGAACTTGGGAATGTCCAGATAAGTGTTGAGGATAGATAAATCCAAAATTGGTCTCCACGTGTTCCCCTTCTTTGGTACTAGGAACAGGCGAGAATAAAATCCTAGGCCCCTTTGTGATACAGGGACTGGCTGAATGGCCCCTATTTGGAGTAACTGAGAAATTTGCTTGTGAGCCTCTTTCCTTTGTGGAGGAGGAACGTCTGGCATGCCTTTGAAAGGGGCAATGTATGGAAATAAAACCTGTAACCGTGGTGAATGATATCCAACACCCATCTGTCTTGAGTAATTAAATCCCAATTTTCTTTGAAAAGAGACAGTCTTCCTCCCAAAGAGCTGCCAGACGAGAATCTACTGGCAGCTGAAAAGGCAGGTCATTGGGTCTGTTTACGAAAGGACTGACCCTGCCCTCACCAGAAGTCTGAGCAGGTGAACTCCTGTTCTAGGCCTAAAAGAACCTTGAGCTCTGCCCCTACCACGCCTAGACCTACCCCTAGACTGGGAATCATAAGCAGGATATGTCCATCCCTTAGTAGGCCAATTTCTACTAAACTTGGTGGCTGCACCTGCAAAAATCTTTAACAGTTTGCATAGACTTAGCTTTGTCCTCCATTTTCTTTAAAACTGCTTCCACAGGCGAACCAAACAATACATCAGACTGTAAAGGAGCATCCAAAATCCTTGTCTTAACATGCTCAGCTAAATTCTGATCCTCAACCAGGCATGCCTGCGAAGAACAGAACTAGTGGCAGCCACCCTCGAGGAGGCCTGTACAGCATCAAAACCACATTGCAAAGAATGCTTACCCACTTGTTCAGACACATGAACTAAATCCAGCAACTCTTTACACTCAATACCTTCCGCCAAAGCATCCACCTTAGATTTCAATTGTGAAAGGAGATAATTTTGATATTTTAGCATGTGAAACTGACAATTCAACGCCCTCATGGCTAAAGTGGAAGAAGTATACACTTTCTTTCCCCATCTATCCAAAGCCCTTGCCTCTTTATCAGTGGGAACAGGGTTTTTAACAACAGAGGCCTTAACACCTTTAGGTCCCTGAGAAACAGTCTCCGGGTCTGCCCTAGGACTCTTAAAAGATAGTTATGAGCTTCAGGCACCCTATAGTACCTATCAGGTTTAACAGGAGCAGGAGGCAAGGAATCAGGGTTCAGGGAAGCCTCTGCAAAAAGATCTTCTACCACATTCAACACAGGAGGTATAGCTAAGGGCCTATGCTGAGGTAAAACAAGAATTCCCTAAGCCTTTTCCTAGAATCAGAGTAATCTTGGCCTTCCCATTTAAAGTGCTCCCTCATGGAATGCAGAGTCTCTGAAAATGAGAAATCCTCAGGAGGAGAAGCTGTAGGAGTGGAATCATCCACATCAGAATCAGAATAAGGAGGATACTCCTGCAAGTCTTCCGCAGAAGACTCAGAAGCCTCTGAACACTGTTCAAAACTCTCAAACTCAGGTTCCACCCTAGGCCTCTTATCAGGAGGGCATAGAACCTCTAATCAGAGTAATTAAATCTTCTGCCATTTTAAGCATATGTTTCTTAGGCACAGAACCTGAAGTGCTAGGAGAAGCCCCCACTGAAGCTAAACGTGGCCTACCTCTCAAAGAAGTTTTGGAAACAGAAGGAGAGGCTCTAACTACCTTGGGAAGAGAGGGAAGAACAGTTACCTGAGAAGCCCCCTCAGCCTGGCCTACCTCCTGAGAAGGCACATCCTGCAATAGTAAAGTCTCTGCCTGAGACTCCAAAGAAACTCCTGGCAAAACCTCTGGTTCCACTGAGCCTTCTAAAGAACCGACGCCCAAGCCTGCCGGTACACCAACTTTAGGCTTCGCTGTTTTGCCCTTGCGCTTTTGCGAAGCGGCGCGGAGCATCCGACGGCATTTTATAATTGCAACGCTTCCCAAACACTAACCTGGCACAGTCTAACCTTCTCTTAATAGTGCGTTTGTTAAATCTAGCACAAGAGCGGCATCCAACAACGCCGTGCTCAGGCCCTAAACAAGGTATACACAAGGTATGGTAATCCCTATGAGGTATCTGTTTCCCACAAGAAATACAGTTATTCACTTTTTCTGACATCCGTTAAATACTGAGGCAAGAAAAAAACAAAATGTTCCCCAACGGGGTACTTAGCCAACTTTGATTCGGTCTGAAACTCCGGCTTCAGAAAATTTCAGAACGCCAACCTGCACTCGCAAAACTGCTTCTGCATCGGACCATGCGGCAAAAAAGACTGAGGATATGACGCCGGTCATGCGATTAGTACCCTGACGTACTGACGTCAGTCTAATGCGCCCTGACCGACGTCAGCCATATACTTTGGTATTCGGGCCGACTGGACAGCGGACTACCCAATAGTTAGGACTGCAGCAATGTGGAACGAAGAACATCTCCTTTGAGAAATGCTGTGCAAGTGGAGGCTGCCCTAGTGGAATGGGTGTGAATAGATTTGGGGGGGGGGGTTCCCATGTAATCTGTAGCAGAAATGGATAGAGTGTGATATCCATTTGGCAATGGTTTGCTTGGAAATGGGCTTCTCCACTACCCTGGGGCAAAGGTGACAAATAGTTAATCTGTTTTCCTGAATGGTTTAGTATGGTCCAGATAGTATCTGAGCTGTCTGTGCATGTCTAGTGAGTGCAAAATTCTTTCCCCCTTGTTTTGAGGGTTAGAAAAGAAGTTGGGTAGATGTATGGCCTGGATGAGAGTCACATTAGGTACCACCTTTGGCATAAAGGAGGGGTTATTCCTCAGGGAAACCCCCATGGAAAATGATGAAGGGCTCAATGGCCATCAGTACCTGAAGTTCTGAAACCCTTCTAACAGAGGTGATAGCTAGCAGAAAAGCAGTCTTCCAGGAGAGGAATCTTAGTTCTGCTGAAGCAGCAGGTTCAAAGGGTGGCAAGGTTAGTTTTTCCAAAACATAATTCAAGTCCCAGGCTGGCATGGGTGGCCTTCTAGGAGGTCTGATATTAGAAGCCCCTCCTAGGAATTGTTTGATCAGAGGATGGGAGAACAGGGGCTGATCTGTGTCATAAATGAGCTGAAATGGCTGAGGTGCTGATTTTAACAGAAGAGAAGGAGAGGCCACTATTAAGTGGCTCCACTAGGTAGTCCAGAATAAGAGGGATGGAAGGTTGTGAGGTATTGCCCCCTCTGGACTGGCTCCAGGAATATTTTCCATTTTCCAGCATAAGATTTTCTGGTGCTGGGCCTTTTGACCTCTGTGATAATATCTAGGACCTGTTTGTTCAACTGGGGCCCCTTGTTTGCCTTTTGCTGATAGCTTGAGAGTCTGCAAGTCTGGGTGCAGCATTTTCCCCCCTACCCGAGTCAGGCGGTCTGAGATCAGGGGAACGTGCCTGTGAGGCTGTAGTGTCATGCTGTGCAGTAAGGGATACCAATATTGTCTGGGTCAATCTGGAGTAATGAGGGTGGCCATTGGTCTCTCCTCCCTTATTTTGATCAGTACCTTGGGAATAAGAGGCAGAGGAGGGAATGCGTACACAAAGAGGATGTTCCAGGGAAAGGTCAAGGAATCCACCTTCCACAATACGTGGTGATGCTCCCTGGTAAAAAATTTTTTTAGTTGATGGTTGAGATGCAAAGCAAAGAGATCCACCTCCAGAGTCCCCCACTCCTGAGTGATCAGTAAAAAGATTTTTCTGTGGAGCTACCATTCATGGGGGTCCAGTAAGTTCCTGCTTAAGTGGTCTGCCAGGGTGTTTTTGATCCCTGGTAGGTATTGGGCTATTAGGTGTAGTCCCATGGAAGAGGCAGTCAGCCAGAGGTTCATGGCTAGCCTGCACAGAGGTTAAGACTGGGTCCCTCCCTGTTTGCTGATGTACCACTTTACTGTGGTGTTGTCTGTTTTGATAAGGAGAACCACTGGTTTGAGATTGGGTTTGAAGGATGTCAAAGCCTTTTGTTCTGCCATCATTTCCTTCTGGTTGATGTGTAAGGGAAGGTGCTGGGCATCCCAAAGACTTTAGGTGCATCTGCCTTCTAGGTGAGCGCCCCAAGCAATGTCTGAGGCATCGGTGGTAATGGTCTGCTCAGCAGGGCAAAGGGTGAAGGGAAGACCCTTGTTCTTGGCACAGTCCCCTACCCACCAGAGGAACTCAGCCCTTATACAGGGGATCAGAGGGAGAGAGGTCTCTAGAGGTTGAGAGTGCTGACACCGAAGGTTCTTCAGATACCATTGAAGTTTTCTCATGTGAAAGCTGGCCAGAGGAATTAGAAGGATGCAAGATGCCATGTACCCCAAGGCTTACAGGAACTTCCTTGCAGTGAGGTGACTTCTGGAAGCCAGCTGGGAAAAGTAAAGAGGCAGGAAGCTCTGCTTTTCTGGGGATAGGAAGGCTATTTGGGATGCTGTATCCAGCAGTGTTCCCAAGAAAATGATCTTCCTGGAGGGTGTTTGCTTTGATTTCTTCTCATTGATAGTGAACCCCTAAGGAAGTTAGGACAGTTTTGACAAAGAGGAGGTCCTGGAGCAGCTTTTCTTTGCAATCTGCCTAAATGAGGCAGTCATCCAGATAAGGGTAAATCTGTAGGTTTCTCTGTCTGCAAAATGCTATGGTCGGGGCTAAGCATTTGGTGAATACCCTGGGAGCAGTAGAGAAGCCAAATGGTAGCACAGAGAACTGAAAGTGTTGTGAGCCTGCTCTGAAGCACGGGAATTTTCTGCAGGATTCCCTTATGGGGATGTGGAGGTAGACATCCTTTAGGTCTTGGGTCACTAACCAGGCATTTTTTGTCAGCATAGGCAGCAGCTGCTGCAAAGTTAGCATTCTGAATTTGGGGACCACCAGGGAGGTGTTCAGAATGGATAGATCCAGGACGGGGCACCAAGTGCCCTCTTTTCTGGGAACAAGGAATAGTCTGGAATAAAAGCCTTTGCCTGTTTGATCTGGGGGAACAGGTTCTACTGCCCCCCGGAATATGAGAGTTTGGACTTATTTCAATTCCTCTGGCCACTGATTTGGAGGTAAGTCTGGGTACCTTCTTGGAACTGGGAGTTTGTTGAAAGAGAATTTGTATCCCTCAAAAATGATCTTCAAGACTGACTGGTCCTTTGTTACTGAAAGCCAATTTTCTTTGCAGAGTGAGAGCCTTCCTCCTAGCTTTTGGTGAGTGAAAGGAGGGCAAAGGAGAGTCGGTCACTGAGAGTTTTTGCCATAGAAGGATGGCTTAGAACTCCCTGCCTTTGGGGCGGTGGTGGTCCATTGTTTGGTTCTCTGTTGTCCCATGGGATAGGGGCCTAGATAGTCTGTCACTGCAGGGCTTACCTTGCCCCCGTCTACAACAAGAGCTCTACAATGAATGGTTCTCACATTAAAGAGGGCACAGAACCGGCAACAGGTGACATAGTGGCTTGGGCCTAAACAAGTGATGCAGTATAAATGGAAGTCTCTGTGTGTGATCTGCTTTCCACATGCGAGTCAATTAACTTTTTCGGACGTCGGTTAGTGCAAGAAAAAAGGATCCCCAATGGGGTACTTAACTTTAGACGTTTTCAGCTGAAGTTCGAACTCTGGTAGCGACCGACCAGCACACTTGCAAACTGTGTCCGCTATGGGCTCCACGGCAAGAAAGAATGATGTAATGGCGTCGGCTGCCTTACTTTATAGCACTAATGTCAGTCAGCAAGCGACAGCAGCCAACGCAGAAAAACATTGACTCTGGTATTCGGGCTGTCAGAGGGCTACCACAGCAAGGATAGCCCACAGGTGATGACTGCAACAGTGAAACACGAAGAACATCAAGAGACAACACTGAGCAGTCTGAGAACCAGGTCTGGTCACAACACAGTCACCCCCATCAGCAGTTGATGCAGTGAGGGAGCCAGTCTGACAACTGAAGACTCCAGAGAAATTTTCTTCTTGCAGATGGGGGAAGGAAGAAAAGAGGATACCTATAACTGCTGTATGGATTATCTGAAAAAAAAACGGCAACAAAAGAAGAATCCAGCACATTAAAAAGGAGGCAAAACCTTGCAGCAAATCACCACTTAATCCACATATTCAAGCAGTGGACAGATTATACTGATTTCAGTGTATTATAGCATCTTCTTTAGTACTGATATAAATTCTTTAGCTGAAAAAAATAGTCTATAAAGCAGGTTAACAGTCTTGGGTGAGTCAGTAAACTAGAAAGGAAAAAAAAATAACATACTGGAGGTAAAAATTTCATGACAGCTCCTAAAAGCACAATATCCTGATCCTATAACAACATTTCTACACAAAATGAAGGAAAAAAAAATCAAAGATTTTTACATGTTTTCCCTCACTTTTAAATGACTCGACAGTCCATAAAAATCACATTAACTAGTATAACATACATATTTTAAAAGAAAAAAAAAGTTTTCCTTAGCAAAGTATAGTAGTAGAAGGTTTCCCTAGAGGAATACTTATCTGCCCTGCCCTGAAAGATCACTGGTCTACCACTGGCTCCATGAAGCCTGCACAGGGAGTGCTCTTCTGCGGCAAGAAAGCTATGAAACTTTTGACAACCTTACCACTGCTTTTACACAGTCTTCCTCAAGCCCCACAGGTGTTAGGGAGCAGGAAAGGTGCCCTGAAGCTTTGAAAGCTGGCCAGTTGGTCATATCCTTGGCAGGATACAACCAAATAAGCTAACAAATAACACCGTCTTAGTAGATAGAGGTCAACAGATGCAACCACACTACTTCCAGTTCCTCAGGTGATCTTACTTTCCACAGGATTTGCTAAATTTCAAAGTTTACAAGACTGCATTATGACAGCAAAATAATACTACCATAGTGACAGGAACTAAGTAAAGTTGCAGTGTCACACCATAAGACAATGCAATTGTCTGACTTAAAACTGAGAAGGCAACAGTTACCTAGAATGCGTGATACCAGGCATTAGACACCAATACTAGTCTTTAATAGAAAATAAGGAATGAGAGAGCCATATCACTGAATTCTAATCTGTTCCCTACTTCTGAGTTGCATGTTATTAACAACAAAAATAACAAAGGGTGGCACAGTGGACAGCATTGTCACCTCACAGCAAGAGGTTCCCTGGTTCAACTCTTGGTTGGGGTGCCTTCTATGCGGAGTTTGCATGCCCTCCCTGCGTTTGTGTGGGTTTCCTCTGACTGCTGCGGTTTCCTCCCACATTCCAATGTGGATTGGACATTCTAAAGTGGCTGTAGGTGTGAGTGTGTGTGCGAGTATGGTGTGAAAAAACTACTGTGGTAGGGTTAGCCACTCAGCAATGTAAACCTTGGCTCTAAATGATTATGACTGTTGAAGTGACACCCCAACCCCATGTGCAAAAAATGATAAAAAGAGGTTGGGGATGGATGTTATTAACAAAATCAAACATATGTCCACTGCACTTGAAACAGCATCTAAAGAAACTCTTAGTTATGCCTTAGATCTAATTAATGCAAAGATGAATGCTTTGGGAATTGTTGCTTTATCAAACCCATCACTGAATATAGTGTCCCCTTTGGCATGTACCCTTCAAAGCACTTAAAACAACTCAAGAGACCTCAACACTTCCTCATCAAAAAAATAAATCTCAGGTCTCAGCACCCTTAGCTATTCTGACAGACTAACTGTCATGTCCCTCTACTCAGTGTTGTATACACTACTAAGGGGTAATATTTGCTTAGCCTTATGTGCTATGAACACCCCCCAACACTTATTTCCTTCAACTAAGCAAAACCACTGATAAATCAAGCTCTCGCAATGTAGACTTAAATCTATGCCAGATAGCATGACAGGTACCTAAACAAATTCACTCTTCATTTCTGGAATAGACTGCTCTTTTATGTCAAGCACAGTACTTCCCTAGCAACCTTTAATACCAGTCTGGGTGACTGAGCGATTTCAAATTTGTCACCTTGGATATGTGGGAAAATCTACTTGGTGGGTGGCATTGCAAGTCTCCCACAAGTACAATGTGATATGGATGAGCTTCTCGATGGGCTCCTTGGCTGTAAAGCTTACTAAGAAAACAAAAGTTATGTACTTACCATAATGTTAGATCATTTCATCCCAGTCCATCAAATAAGACATACATGTCCTTGAACCCCTGCTTGGATCAGATCTGCCTGATTTAGTGCCTCAGCCTTGAGCTCTTCCTGAACTTTATTTAACTCACAATGCTCTACTCCTCCTTGACTAGCTAAGATAGAGTGTGATGCCTAAACCAAAGTGCATTTGTACGGCCTTTGATTCAGGTACACAGAGGTCCTTCAGGTCCTGCAGATTAGCAGGGGGAAAAGAGGAAGGGTTGTATTATTGGACGGACTGAGATGAAAGGATCTATAATTATGGTAAGCAAATCATTTTCATAATCTATTCCAGTCTGTCCAATTTCACGTATGGGTCAGAATCCCCAGCTATATGATCCGCGGGGTAGCCTCAAGACAGGAAATACTTCAGGATGGAAGCCACACAAGAAGCTATGGCTCAGACAATACAGACAAACCTGTAATGCTCGACAAAGGTATGAGATGAAGACGAAGTATCAGCCTGACAAATTTCATCTATGGATGAAAAAGGGTGTAGAAGTTGCCACCACTCATGTGGAATGAACTTTGGGCTTGTTTGGCAAGGACTTATTTTGAGAAGTGTAGATGAAAACCTACAATCAGACAACTATCTGGACAAGGACATTTTAGATATTTTCTTGCCTCATTTGTATTGTTTGAAGGATACAAACAATTGTTAATCTTTGCTGTTCTGTTAACTAGAAATAAAGCTGCCTGTGTACATTCAATGTAAAATGTACCCTCTGTTTTGGTAGCTCAGGAAGATATATAGACTGTGAAAAATTAGTCTCCTAAGTCACTTTTGGAAGAAAAGAGGGGTTGGTTCACAGGGTAATCATATCCTTATGAAATACAATGCAAGGAGGAACACAGAATAAGGCGTGCAGTTCTTAAATCCAAATAGCTAAAGTGACAGCCACTAAAAGGATAGTTTTCCAAGATAAGAATTTTAATTCTGCTGATGTGGCTGACTTAAATAGGGGTTTGGACAGCACTTTCAACACAAAGATTAGATTCCATGGATAAGCAGGATCCTTTATGAAAGGCCAAAAATGGACAGTACCTGTTAGAAAGAACACATTAGGCACTCTACAAAGGGAACCTCAACCAAAAAACACACAATGTACAACAGAACTGGAATTAAGGGCTTTCATTCTCTTTACTTTTAAAGAACTTCATCAGAATAAAACATACACAAATGATCATACATATAAATATAATTAATCATGATGTCATCAGTTAAAAGCCATTCAAATTTTCATGTCATTTAAATAAATGAATTCTTAAAGGAATCAATTTAAAACAGTATTACACACTTTATTAAATACATTTGTACTTTAATAAATGTTTAACAGAAATACAGTCATTAAGTTCTGGAGTCATGTCAGCTCATAAAAAATTGCCATTTTAGTTCTAAAAATTAAAAATAGGCATTACATTGCCCAATAAAATAAGTTTTATCTACTAAATCTAGAACTAAAAATACAAACTTCCTAAAATCTCTACACTGAGCATGTCTGACTAGGCCATTCATATGGTCTCTTTTTCAGCTAAACTACATATAGGTTTTCCCATGTAGAAACTATCACAATCTGAAGAACAGGCAAGGTATACTAGTCCATCAATTCTGCCAATATAGCTGGCTCAAATGGGGTTTTGGACAGCACTTTCAACACAAAGCGTAGATCCCATGGAGAAGCAGGATCCTTTATGGTAGGCCAAAAATGGAAAGTACCTTTTAGAAAGGCTTTATATAACTTATGAGATGCCAGAGAAGAGTCCTGAAAGCCTATGTGGAAGAAAAAAATAGCTGCCAACTGTACTTTGATAGTGGAGAAGCTGGACCCAGAAGAAAAAAGATTCCATCCATAAGGTAAATTGTTTCCATTTATTGTGATGTACCCTCTGTGTAGAAGATTTTTGAGAAATATAAGGAAGTGGACTACATCAGCAGGAAGGAAAGAGTCCCGTGCTATCAAGAGAACTGGAGAAACCATGCAGTTAGTTTCAGATTAGAAATATTCAGGGGAGGTTCCCTGGATGGGTGACTGATGAGACCTGATGGCCAAATGAGGAGCCAATGGAGTTCCTTCAGGTAATGTTTGAGGGGGGCAAACCATATCTGCCTGGGCCAAAACGTAGAAGTAAGACTGACTGACTGGTTTTCTGTATGATTTTGATCATGAGTGGGATAGAGGGATTTGTATAAAGTAGCCCTGGAGGCCACCGAATGAAAAGTCTGTCCCTGGGGTTCTGTCCCTGATTCGGGAGACAGGCAAAATAATCACTGCATTTGGTGTTCTGTGAGGTCAAAAACAAACTGCAGTGTAATTTGTCCAGTGACTGAAAATCTCCTCTGTGATAGCTGGTTTCAGAGATCACTAGTGAGGTAAAAAGAGGTTCTTGCTCAGCCTGTACACAAGATTGCTGAACCCTCCAAAGATGTGTGTTACATCAGAAATTGGTGACAGGCCATCATCAATTGCCATACTCTCATAACCTTGTGAAAAAGCAGGTAGGATATGGCTCTCCCCTGTGACAAAGCAGGTAGGATATGGCTCTCCCTTGCTTGTTTATGTACCAGATTACTGTCATATTGCCCATCTGTATGTTTATCACTACAAGAAGAAGGCAGCCCTGTAGTTCCCACAAAGCAAGAAGAAATGCCCTCACCTCTAGGACATTTATGCGAAGACAAGCCTCTGAGTCTAACCAAAAACCTGGGACTATTACATCTTCTCAATACTCCTCATCTGAGAGACGATGCATTTATGGTTACAGTTGCTGCTGGGGAAGAGACCTGGAAGGTTCTGCCTGTAGCTATTAGATTACAATGAAGCCATCAGTTTAGATGAGTTCTGCATGACCAAGTAAACCTGATGGGCTAAGACAGGGAATCATACTTCTCAGACAACTATGACTGGAGTAGCCATTGTAGGACTCCCATGGTAACAAGCAAACTGCACCATCAAAAGCAACAGCGTCAAAATCTGTCAAGACCAGCGGTGCCAGAGGGTGATGAACTCCAATAGATTCCACACTACAGCTTTCATGGAGGCTATTCTGTCTGTAGAGAAAAGTGAGAGATCAGAGCTACGGTTGTGTCTAAATGGAAGCCCAGAAAGACTAGATGTTGAGTGGGAGCCAGGCTGGATTTTCTCAGGTTTGCCGAAATACCCAAGGAAACACAAAGGTGAAAGCAGATAATCCTTTGCTTAAACAGGAGACTCCATGGAAGAGGCAGCCAAGAAACCAGTCATCTAGGTAAGGGAAAATTCTGAATCCCAGAAGATGTAGATGAACAGCTACTACCAGCAAGCAACTGGTGAACACCCTGGGAACTGAGGTGAGACTGAAAGGCAGGACCCTGAACTGTAAATAACGGTCTTCTAATCAGAACTGCAGAAATCTCCTTGATGACTCCTTTATTTGTGTGTAAAGGTATGCATCCTGGACAGCTACACATTACTCTGAATTCATGGAAGAATCAACTGCACAGAGACCATTTAAAAGTTGGTATATTCCACTTAATTGCTTATGAAACTTGGGTCCAAAATTGGCCAAAGGTCTTCCATTTTCTCTGGAACCTAAAAGAAGAGTGTGTAAAATCCCAATCCACTCTTGTCTGGTGGGAACTTCTGGATGGTTCTGTTAAGTAGAAGAGAACAACACTTTTGCATAGTTGCATTTGCCTGACTGGGTGGGACACCCAGCAACAGGGGGAATTTCTAAAAACAGAGTTTGATAATGACTGGACACTATCCCTCTTACCCATCTGTCTCGTATAGGTTCATAGGTTGGTACTAGGCTACCTGCCCTAGGGTCTATACAAGCCTAGCCATAATTCCCTGGATATTTCTTCCCACAATATTTACTTCCCTGGACCCCTGTCTAGCAGGGTGACTGACAGGAAATTCACCCCAGGGATCACATCTCCCATCCAATCATCAAGGTTCCTTTTGAAGAGGGCCAAGGAGGTGCTCTGCTCGACATGTATGGGCAGTTTATTCCAGAGTATGGGGAGTCTCTGGGTCAGGAACCTATCCCTCCAACATGTTTTGTTCATTGTGATGACAAGGTTTAGGTCCGTGGAGCGTGTGGCTCTGAGGGATTGGGATTTCTTTAAGTGGAGCATGTCCAACAGCTCAGGGTTTGACATGGCCCTGTATGTTAAGTAGAGATCGCCTCTGAGTAGACGGTATGCCACAGAGTATAGCTGGAGTTTTTTTTAGATGGTCAGCATAGGGCATCTGCTTTAGGCCTGTGATTCTTTTAGTGAGGTATTTCTGCAGCCTTTCCAGCTGTTGCAAAAGTCTGGTGAGGTACATACCAAATTGGGCATTGTACTCTGTAATGGGTCTAATGAGGGATGAGTACAGTGGGACCCCCTTTTTTCTGGATGAAAAGCCCTTAGTGATGAGGTGTACCACATAGAAGGATTTCCTGACTGTTGTGGCGATGTGTCCCTAAGTCTCTCATTACACTTTCAGTGTTTAGTGTACTGCCACCTATGTGGTAATTCATGGGTACGTGGTTTTTCCCAAAGCGGATAACTATACATTTCTTGGCATTAAGCTTGAGCCCATGGCTCTGGCACCAAGCATCTGTTTCTGTAAGGCCCTTTTATAGAATGTCCACATCATTTGGAGATTCAATAATGTCTCCCAGTTTGCAGTCATCTGCGAACTTTGTTAGCCAGAGTCCCTTAGTGTTGGCCTGTACTTCAGAGAAGTAGATGCCAAACAAGAGCGGTCCCAGGACTGAACCCTGAGGTACTCCACTTGTCACTTGTCTAGAGCTGGATTTGGAGTCGGCTACTTTTACAGTCTGGGTTCTGTCAATAAGCCAGTTGGCAACCCATCAAGTGACATAGGGATTTATGCCCAGCTTAGTAAGTTTATCTATGATTCCAGAGTGGGGGATGGTGTCGAAGGCCTTGGCAAGGACAGGACAGGTTGTGTGGAATGCCTTACCCTCATCCACAGCTCTGGAGACTGATTCGAAGAAGTCAATCAGGTTCAGAAGACAACATCAGCCCTTTACGAACCCAAACTGGGTGGGGTCCAGTGTTTGAAGGTCGCCAATGTCTTTGTTTATATGTTCCATAAGAATGCGTTCCATGTCCTTGCAGATCAGGCTTGTCAGACTGATGGGATGGTAGTTCCCAGGATCCAAGGTGGATCCCCCTTGTGGAGTGGGATAACTGTAGATGTGCGCCACTCAGTGGGCTCGAAGTCTGAGGTGAGGCTATGATTAAACATGACACTTAGGTGAGGTGCCAGTTCATTTTGTAGTTCATGTAGTACACAGCCCAGGATGCCATCTGGTCCCATGGATGCTGTATTCTTAGCTTTGGAGAGGGCGGTTTCTACCTGTGTGGCCGTGATTACCGAAATTTGGCAAGCTTTTGGTATTGAGATGGGCCCTTTAGGGGGTGAGAGGGGGGTGAAGTTTGTACTAAATCAATCTGCCATTATATTGGCAATATCCTTGGGATCAGTATATTTAATGCCATTCTGTTGTAGCTCAGAGCAGATCTGAGCATTGCCATTTAGATTCTTGACATAACTATAGAATGCCTTGTGGTTGTCTTTGGAATCTTTGGCAGTTTTATTTTCGTAACTAGCTTTGGAGGATTTTATGAGGGATCTCAGCTTCTTACTGAGGCTGGTAAGGGAGTTTTTGCATCCTGGGATTTTCCTCTTTTCTGCAACAGTTTCTTCCTTCTGTTGTATAGTTAGTTTATGGCAGGAGACCACCAGATTGGCTTCCTTTTTTTTTGGAGGAGAGCATCTTGGGTCTATTTGGGATGGCACGGTTCATGCATGAGTGGATGTGCTTGTACAGTGCCTTAGCTTAGAATTCAGCAGTCGAACGTTCAGCTCCCGTCTGCATGGGTGTCACGAAGTTTGTCACTTCTGACTTGAGTAGCATGAAGTTGGCTTTGGAGAAATTTTCTACGGAGGTTTCCATACTGGGAGGTGGGGTTGGGATGTGGATGCCAACAGTGATTTGCTTATGGTCAGATCTGACCAAAGAGGGGGTGGGCCACTGGTGTGAAGCATCTATCTCCCATGTTGGTAATGACCAGGTCTAGGATATTAGAGCCCCTGGTGGGACAATGGATTAGTTGATCCAGGGTGTTGGAATTTATGAATTCCAAGAACCATTGGAAAAAGGTGTTGGTACCAGAGTAGTTTTCCCAGTTAATGGCAGGGTAGTTAAATCCCCCATGATGATGGCCTAACCACAAAAGAGGGTAGAGGCATGTGTGTCCCTCAACTACCTCCAGAGTGGAGCAATCAGACAAACCTTCATGAATTCTGGGGCAATCTGTCAGAGAAGGGCTCATGGTACTCCTGATTCTACAGACATCCACAACCTCTGGGCCTGCATCCTGTGAAGGGACCCCACTGCCTCAGCCACCTCTGTCAGAACAGGAATCATACTGATGCCCAGACTTATAAAACCAGAGAGAGCAAACCCCATTTTGCTTCCTTTCAAAGGTGTACCGAAGGGAATCAAACTTCACTCCTACCTCAGAGATGTTCTTACTTTTCTGCTCACTGCTCTCCATCCTATCTTTCCTTGTGGAGCCAAAGTGGTTCCCTCAAATGAAGCATATGTTAAGGACGTTTAAAATTGTCTGCAAAGTCACGCCTGCTCTAGCCACTCCATTTGCTACATTATGTAAAAGGAGCATGGAATGGTTGGTGATATTAGGGGTCAGTGACAGAGTGACTTGGAGTTGCTCCTGTGACTCTGTTATAATGGAGTTCTTCAGGGTGAACAATGCTTCTCAGACAAGATTCCTCAGCAACCTCGTCATGTGTGTGGCTTACTTCACTGCCTGGACAGCAAAGAAGCTGAAAGCATACACCAGTTTCCTCAGAATATCAATAGCCTAGAGCTTCTTATTGGGCAGATGAATACATGACGGAGTCTGCTGGGGTAGTTTTTGCTCACTGTCTATCTTTAGGAGGCTATGGTATTTTGTCAAGCTTCCTTGGGAATGACTTACATGTGCCGGGTTCCTGCCATGATTTCCTCACCGCTTACTCCATGAACTTGTCATCGGGGGGGATCACCAAGGAAGCAGGAGGAGTCATTCTGTATGCCTCAAATAATATTGTTTCATCCTGAGAGGGGGTTCAATT